>NW_027645470.1:0-23786 GCF_951640355.1 Cnephaeus nilssonii | reverse complement strand
CCTCCGGCCGCTCCCCCGCTCCATCCCCCTCGGGCCGGCTCCCCCCCTCTATCCCCCTCCGGCCGCTCCCCCGCTCCATCCCCCTCCGTCCGGCCCCCCCGCTCCATCCCCCTCCGGCCGGCTCCCCCCCCCCCCGCTCCATCCCCCTCGGGCCGGCTCCCCCCCCTCTATCCCCCTCCGGCCGCTCCCCCGCTCCATCCCCCTCCGTCCGGCCCCCCCGCTCCATCCCCCTCGGGCCGGCCCCCCCCCCCCCCCCGCTCCATCCCCCTCGGGCCGGCTCCCCCCCCCCCCGCTCCATCCCCCTCGGGCCGGCTCCCCCCCCTCTATCCCCCTCCGGCCGCTCCCCCGCTCCATCCCCCTCGGGCCAGCTCCCCCCCCCCCTGCTCCATCCCCCTCGGGCCGGCTCCCCCCCCCCGCTCCATCCCCCTCCGGCCGGCTCCCCCCCCCTGCTCCATCCCCCTCGGGCCGGCTCCCCCCCCTCGCTCCATCCCCCTCGGGCCGGCCCCCCCCCCCCGCTCCATCCCCCTTGGGCCGCTCCCCGCGCCACCCCCTCGGCACCTCGCGGAGCGGGATGATGACGCGGCAGCAGCCCTCCTCGGTGCTGGCGAAGCAGACGTAGCGGTCGGAGGCGAAGAGGCGGCCGGCGGTGTGGCGGCGGCTGAAGGGCGTCCACAGGGAGCAGTCCTGGACGGCGTGCAGCCGCTCCCGCCGCGGCAGCCTGAACACGGCCCGGAACAGCTCGCTCTGCGCTCGGGCCTCCAGGTCCCTGGGGAGGCGAAAGGGCATGAACCGAGGCCGGAGCCGTGCCTCAGCCTCCGTCACCCCCGAGCCCGCCCACCCGCGCAGCCTGGCCGTCCGTCCGTGGGCCCAGGACGGTGCCGCCCGCCCGCGGGTCCGCCGCGCCCCGCCGAGTGGGCCTCTGCCCAGAGTCAGGGACGGGCTCCGAGGCCCGCGTCCCCTCCGGCCGGACAACACGGACGGTCACCGCCACTGGTGACAGCCAGTCCCCGAAGACCGGCCTCGCAGTGCAGTGCGGCGCCGGGGAGGGACCTGCGGCTCCTCCGAGGGTCGGGCCGGGAGTCCCGGGCCCGGCGGCCGCCCTGGGACTGACCGGAAGGAAGGCGTGCGTCCCGGGAGCTCACACACACACGTCCCCGCACCATTGCCCATGGCCGCCAGCCCCGCCGGGGGCAGCCGCTGTGCCTCCCCGGACGCCGGTGCGGTGTGCCGCCCCGCACGGTGAAACGCCGCTGGCACCGCCAACCATGAATGAACCCGAAAAGTACGCTAAGGGAAAGGGCCCACACGTTGCCTGAATCCCTTCCATGAAATGTCCAGAGTGAGCGGATCTATAAAGACGAAGCTATCCTGGTGACTGTGCAGGCTGCGGGGCGGGGGGGGGGGGGGGGGGGCTGCTTGGTTTGCGCGGCTGCTGCCCGGTGGGCAATGTGCTCACACGAATCGTGTGACGAGGGCACATCTCTGTGTAAACTGAAACCCCTACGTGTGCGCTTTAAAGGGCCAGCTGGGCCCTCCCCTCCCCCACAGGCGCTCGTCCTGAACCCCAACACCCCACAGGACTCGCCCCAGGGAGCAGCGGGCGGCGCGGCTTGTCCCCAAGGCCCCCTTTTCTCTGACTTCCCAGTGAGCCGAGCAGCCTGCCGGGGCCTCCTGTGCGCCCAGGCCTTCCTCGTCCCACTGTCCAGAGTGGGGTTTTGCTGCGGACAGTAAGCCTTTGCTTACTTTTCTAGAATAAATACACAAATGACAAAGGGTGCCGTGGACGGTCCCTGCGTTCAAACCCAAAAACTCCGAGCGGTGTGTGACCTCAGGCCCAACCCAGGGCAGGGCACCCGCACAATGGAAACCAGCCAGCCGCACCGACTGCCCGCCGTCCACACCCGGGGCACAGGCACGGCCAGCCGCACCGACTGCCCGCCGTCCACACCCGGGGCACAGGCACGGCCAGCCGCACCGACTGCCCGCCGTCCACACCCGGGGCACGGGCACGGCACAGCCAGCCACACCGACTGCCCGCCGTCCACACCCGGGCCACGGGCACAGCACGGCCAGCCGCACTGACTGCCCGCCGTCCACACCCGGGGCACGGGCACGGCACAGCCAGCCACACCGACTGCCCGCCGTCCACACCCGGGCCACGGGCACAGCACGGCCAGCCGCACTGACTGCCCGCCGTCCACACCCGGGGCACGGCACAGCCAGCCGCACTGACTGCCCGCCGTCCACACCCGGGCCACGGGCACAGCCTGCCGCACTCACTGCCCGCCGTCCACACCCGGGGCACGGCACAGCCAGCCGCACTGACTGCCCGCCGTCCACACCCGGGGCACGGGCACAGCCAGCCGCACCGACTGCCCGCCGTCCACACCCGGGGCACGGGCACGGCACAGCCAGCCACACCGACTGCCCGCCGTCCACACCCGGGCCACGGGCACAGCACGGCCAGCCGCACTGACTGCCCGCCGTCCACACCCGGGGCACAGCCAGCCGCACTGACTGCCCGCCGTCCACACCCGGGCCACGGGCACAGCCTGCCGCACTCACTGCCCGCCGTCCACACCCGGGGCACAGGCACGGCACAGCCAGCCGCACTGACTGCCCGCCGTCCACACCCGGGGCACAGCCAGCCGCACCGACTGCCCGCCGTCCACACCCGGGGCACAGCACAGCAGGGAAGGTGCGGATCAGCCTCCCTCGCACTTGCCACCCTGGGAACAGGCGGCTCCTCAGAAGCTGGAGCAGGAGCCATCAGGTGCGTGCTGAGCTGACGTTGACATGGGCAATCGCACCTGACAACACGCAGTGAATGCTAGGCGACATGCACACACTTCACATTCCGGGGACCCCAAAAACCAAGGGGTGGGCAGCGCCCTACTTCCCCACAAACCCAGCACTAGCGCTCTCCGTCTCCGAGTCTCCGATTAGGTGGAGAGGGATCAAACACAGGCTTCCCGCTCTCCCGGCCTCCAGGGCGCTGGGGAAGGACTGTCGGGCTCACCCTGTGGGGTGGAGAGTGGGTGCTGGGACTGACGGAGGGAGAAACGTGGAGCCAGGCGGGCACAGGCGGGCTCTCCCATCGGCGTGTGCGGGTGTTGCTTCGGTGCTGGCCAGAGCCTGGTCCCACGCCCGCCCTCTGGGGTGGCTCAGTCCCCTGCAGCCAGTTCACCTCGTCAGAACACACACCACGCCCTGGCTGCTGTGGCTCAGTGGACAGAGCGTCTCCTGCAGACTGAAGGGTCCCAGGTTCGATTCCCGATCGGGGCACATGCTTGGGTTGTGGGCTCCATCCCCAGTGGGGTGTGTGCAGGAGGCAGCCGATTAATGATTCTCATCATTGATGTTTCTCTCTCTCCTTCCTCTCTGAAATCAATAAAAACATACTTTAAAAATTAAAAGTAATTAAATAAACACCCGAAGATTTCCAGTCTCTTGTCAGGCGCCCGCCAGGCACAAGCAGGAAGGCTAGATGCATTTCCTCACCAGCTTCCTCTGCAGCCGCTCCGCGGAGACAGAGGGTGGAGGGCGGCTGAGGGCGGCAGCAGCGCCAAGGTGCCCGCAGGCCCCGCTGCCTTTGAAAACCCGCCCAGAGCCCGAGGGAGCAGGGGGGCAGCAGGACACATTCACCCACAGGCTCTTCTCCTCCTCTGTCCGCCCGCCCAGAGAGCGAGGACCTGGGCACGCCGCAGGAGGGCGGGGCCCCAGGTGCCGGCTGGGGCCGCATGAGCCTGGACAGCCCCAGTGGGCGAGGGGAGCAGCCGCGGGGCGCGGGCCGAGAGGCTGAGGATGGTCTGAAACGCCAGGGGAGCTGCCGGCTGGCCGGGCAGCCGGGAGAGCAGCTCCTTAGTGCGGTGGGAAGAGGGTGCTTACACCGCCAGGACCCGTGTGCAGACTGCCCCGCGGCTGCTTCCCTCCAGCGTTCTCACCACCGACAGGTTCCAGTGAAGACACCTTCCATCCGCACTCAGCCAGCCGCCCCTCTCCACCCCGACCCTGCTGGCTGCACGCCCGCACTCCATCCTTCACAACCGCAGACCTGATCTCTGTTTGCAAAGTTCAGGACCAACCCATTCACCCCTCCTCCTTCCACGCTCTCCAGGAGTCGCCTGCTGCCTGGTTCTCGGTGACCACACCTGAGGAACCCTGCCAGGCCCACGGGGTGCCTGTCCTGCCAGGCCCGACCTGCCTGCCTGATCCTGGCTGAGAGCTCCCCCCACCCCTGCGGGCACAGCCTGGCTCTCGGTGCCCACCGGGTCCCAGGCAGCGCACCAGCAGTGGTGCCGCGTCCACGGTGGCCAGGTGCGGCCCGGAGGCGCCGTTCCAGGGAAGTGAGAACATCAACAAAGAGCCAGGCCGGCCGGCCTCGCAGAAGGCTGTTCCCTCAACGCTGAGCCTGGTCTCCAGGCAGGAAGCCAAGTCCATGGAGTTGAGTCACTACCTGTTTGTGTCCAGGACAGAGCCACCCGGAGGGGGAGGGGGAGGGCTGCACAGCCTTCACTTGCGGAGAAGGTGGAAGTGCAGGAAGCGGCCACACAGGCCCGCGCCCATGGCCCGCCGCCCTGGGAGCTCCAGCGCCAGCCACCCGGCCCCTTTCGTCCTCACCTCTCTCCCACTCCCTTTCTTTTTAAAAATGGTTCGAATTCTTTATTCTACATCGTGGCTGAACAGCTTGAGGCTAGTGAAACACATTGACTATTTTCTAGATGAGCATCTGCAAGGGACCATGAAACTATTCGGAGCGAGTGAATGCGGACACGCGGGGCGGGCACCGCTGAGGACACGTGGCCGCAGACACAGTGCGACGGGCGCGGAGGGCAGCACGCCCCTACCCGAGGCCCTGGCAGCGAGACGCGTCGCAGGACAGCAATCCGGGCGCCTTGGCGCACTCCTAAGTGAGGTTGGCTGCAAGGCTGGCACCAAAGCAACGGGGAAGGGACCCCGCTGGCCTTGCCCTGCCCGCAGGAGGGGAGCACACGGCGCCCAGGTCGCGCCCTCCCCACAGCCCATGGCCCACTGCCGTCCTGTCGGCCGCCTGCTGGGCTGCGGTGCGTGTTTCTGTGTTCTGAGGCCGCGTGCGCTTTGGGCTGGCCTGGGAGGCTTCCCTTCATCCCTGGGACGGGCCAGGACAGTTCTGGGCCGAGGCCACGCCGCCCTGGGAATCCAGCCCACTTGCTCACTGCCTGTGTGCATGCTTTTTCTCTTAAAAGTAAAAAAAAGAAAACTCAAAAAAGAGGAAGTAGATAGTGCTGACACTGAGCTCATGGCTAGGCTGCCAGGAGCAAACCACCCCCCCAACACCTCTCGCAGCAGCAGGTGAGGGACTTAGTGGAGCGGTACCTTCAGGTGGGGGTGGGCCCAGCAAGCAGCCGGGGCGTGCCTTCCCCTCCCTCTCTGAGATCTCACATTCTGGCGAGGAGACGCCGGGGTCACACAGCTCACGTGGCCACAGAGCATCGTGCTGGAGGGTCAGGTGCTTGGCCAGGAGTGGGACGCCATTCCAGAGGAAGAGCCACAGAAATGCCTTCACTTGAGCCCATTCCTGCCCCCACTGAGGAGTGACCTGAGGTTCCTACCCTGCTGAGGAGTGACCTGAGGTTCCTGTCCCTGCTGAGGAGTGACCTGAGGTTCCTGTCCCTGCTGAGGAGTGACCTGAGGTTCCTACCCTGCTGAGGAGTGACCTGAGGTTCCTGTCCCTGCTGAGGAGTGACCTGAGGTTCCTGTCCCTGCTGAGGAGTGACCTGAGGTTCCTGTCCCTGCTGAGGAGTGACCTGAGGTTCCTGTCCCCGCTGAGGAGTGACCTGAGGTTCCTGTCCCTGCTGAGGAGTGACCTGAGGTTCCTACCCTGCTGAGGAGTGACCTGAGGTTCCTGTCCCTGCTGAGGAGTGACCTGAGGTTCCTGTCCCTGCTGAGGAGTGACCTGAGGTTCCTACCCTGCTGAGGAGTGACCTGAGGTTCCTGTCCCTGCTGAGGAGTGACCTGAGGTTCCTGTCCCTGCTGAGGAGTGACCTGAGGTTCCTGTCCCTGCTGAGGAGTGACCTGAGGTTCCTGTCCCCGCTGAGGAGTGACCTGAGGTTCCTGGCCCTGCTGTCAAGTGACCTGAGGTCACTTGAGACGTGGAGCTTCTTTAAGGGGACAAGTACCTCAAGCAACCACCTCACAAGGCTCCCTGATGAGTATCAATTTGGGGCAACAAATCAGAGCGTGTAGACACTCTTAGTAGCACATTTCTAATAAGTTGGTGTGAACATAACCCCGCTGCCCTGAAAATGTTTTCTACAAAGTAATTTAATATGAAAATGTAAATTTTCTTAATATTCATTAATAAAGCCCAATGCTGAATAGAATTCTAGCTTGAGGCTACCATATTACATTTTCTAGAAGTATTTTTTATGAAAATCAATTTTGAAATATCTGAAAAAAGGAATTGAACCTAGAAATCAAAGTCTATGGCATAAAGGAAATGAATAATCATTGCTACCAGTGACCGCATCTCTGTCGTGATTAACAACACAGCAGTGGGTTCTGCGAGGAGGGAAGGTTAAGGCTCATACAGCTCAGGCCAGGCAGGCGGGCACCGTGGCGGCTGGCAGCTGGTCCCGGAGGGCCTGGCCCCGAGCTCACCTCTTGGTGATCTGGCTCGGCTCCTGCAGCGGGGGGTCCAGGCCAAAGCCCTCGTTGTCCAGCAGCCTGCGCAGCGTCACGTCGGCTAGCTGCTCCATGACCTTCAGTGCCGCCTCCAGGTCCAGGAACATGGAGAAGTCCCGCTCCTTGCTGGGCGTGCTGACGCGGACGGTGGCCGTCAGGAAGACGTTGGACGTTTTTTCTAACTTCTGGATGTCAACCCAAGGGATCACAAGTTTAACTAGAAGAAAAAAGAGCAAACACATATTTCACCCAAAATGTACCCCAAACGTGTGTGTGCTTTCCTTACACTGAGATACAAATGCCTCGGGGAGAGCAGGGAAGGGCCGGCCCAGAACTGCCTGCCGGAGCGGCTGCCAGGACCGGCTCGTGGCGGGCGGTATTCGTTAGGGTGTAAGTGGAACCCCCCGAGTTGCTGGCCACGCATAGGTGCAAGGAACACATTCTGAAACAGCACGTGAACATTCTCTCAACTTCAATTTTTGCAAAAGATGCAGAAATTTTTCAATCCGCATAAATGCTGGTTTCAAGCCGTTGCAGGAGCTACGGAAAGAGCGCACAGGGGTTCTTTGTGACCTCGGCTCGGGGAATGGCCGTGCTCAGACTGCGCCGAGGACGGGGCGCAGCCGTGCCCACGGGAGCCTCACACCGCGACCAGGGCTCAGTGCACTTCAGGACGAGTGTCCATCTCGGAAGTGTGTCCGTACATGGAGCCCGGTGAGGCGTGCTGCAGAGCACGGGGGACACGCAGGTCACAACTTAAAGTAACAACTGTCACCAAATGTGGGGAGCCCTTTATTTTCTCCAAATTTTACCATCCTAACAAAATTAGAGTTAGTGACAATGACTGGTCAGTGCTGGAAAAGAACTCACTTTCCTTTTCAAATGAAGAAGGGGATGATTAAGTGTTTTCCTTTCTACTAGTTCCTTCCTTTCATTTTGCAACAATGCCTTCCACGCGTTAATAATTCCAAAAGGCAGCATTTCCACATTAGGCCAGAGCAGCGAATTCAACCTTTTCCATCTCATGGCACACAAACTAGTTACCAAAATTCTGCGGCATACCCTAAACTATAGGATAATTTTTGCCGATCTGACAAAAAAAACCCACTAGGTATAATTCTGATTCATTCACACTGGGCAACTATTGTGTTGGCTGGTGGCTGTTTTTGTTTTATTTCTTACAATCTAAGGGAGAAGAGGACAGTGCCCCCACTACACGGCTGGAGAGTGCATGTTTCAGAAATGCCTGCGGCCACGGTGGAGAATCGCTGGGGAGTAAGGCTCTTCAGCTACTTCTTTCCTGTTGCTTTCACATAAGGCCCTTCCCTCCTTCTCTCTCCCTCTCCCCATCTCCACCGTCAACCCCCGCTGGGCTGCTGCCTGTGAAAGCCCTGCCCTGCAGGAGCTCGTCCAGCAGGGGACGGACGTGCAAGCAGGTGAGCTCCAGGCAGTGGCAGGGCCCAGCGCGGAACCGCAGACGGGGTTCCAGTGACCAGGGCCCAGGGCAGGTCCCTGGAGGCGATGAAGTCGGAACTGAATCTTGAAGGATGAGCAGGAGTTTCCACACAGACATAAGAACGGGAAGACGGTGTTAATTCTGAGAAGCCTTCCAGCAGGAAGAACCAGGCCAGGTTAGGTCAGAACACATCGCAGGTGGGGCTGGAGCGGCTGCACAAACAGGGCACATGGACGGGGGGCTGGGGAGGGGGGTTCTCTACCGATTTTTGTTTGTTTGTTTTGGGCATTTTAACATCACTCGCTGGCCATACAAAATTATCAGCTTAAACATTAGCCGCTCTATTTTGTCGAACATTTAATGAACTCACTCCTAACGCCTGGGCAGGGCCAGCCCACGTGAATTCTCAGGCCTCACATGGCCACCGGCCAGACCCCACCCCCGGACCACAGCGCCGGCTCGGAGGCCGCAGTGGGAGCGGAGTGATGGCGGATGCGCAGCCGCTGCAGGACCCAAGAGGCAACCTCCCGCCCTCAGGTTCAAGTTGAAACAAACCGAAACACAGGAATAAAAAGGAAATATTTTCGTGTGAGTTATATATACACACGACATTATTCCACCTGCATGGCACATGGAGCAATATTTGGTCCAAACGAAGTTCCCAGGAGAATAACTTAAAATTCAATATACGACTGATGTCTGTGGGCCGTGGGCTCCCGGGCCTGGTGGGGACGTGAGCCGAGCCGCTCCTGAACCCGCATGCCCGGGTCAGAGCCCAGCTTGAACCCGCATGACCTCAGGCCCAGCTTCTGAACGGCCGTTAGGCCACGGTGCCGTCGGGTACAACTGCGTGCAACGCCAACCCCTCAGGCCACCTGAGCTGAGCTGCACAGACACGTTCCTCAAGGCGGGAGAAAACACGACGCTCCCAAAGTCGAATCCCTTAGTGGGATTACGTGATGAAACAGTAAATGCAAGCAAACGTTTCTTGCAGAAGTTATTTGAAAATTAATCAAATATCACCTGTTATCATCTCAACTGCTGACTTAAGTCTGCTGAGGTCGGACTCCTCTTGTTAATGACTTCTCGGGGACCGCGCCAGGCGCCCCCCGGCCCCAGGCCCGCACTTACGCTCCTTGCCCAGGAAGGAGGAGTAGAAGCAGAGGTGGTTGACGCTGAGGTAGAGCCAGCCCTGGCGGGGGACGCGGCCCTTCCAGCAGCAGCACGAGTAGTAGGTGATGAGCTTCTCGGCCTCCGGGAAGGCGAACCTGGACTCAAACTTGACCAAGGCCTCTCGGAACTTCTCGGGCTCCTCCTCCTGCTCGGCCAGCCGGCTGCTGGACTCCTCGGCGATCAGGGCCTGACACGGAGACAACACCCCTTTCAGGGAGAAGTGGGCGGGGGGGGAGCCCTCGTGCTCAGCCACAGCTACCAGGACGGAGAGTCACTCGCCAGACTGTCCGCCCCAGAAACACAGCCCAGAAAAACTGCCGGGCGGACACCTAAGCGCAGTGGTTCCCTGCCCACCACAAACCGGAGGCTTGGCCAGCCGCTGACTGCTGGGCCCAGGTCTCTAAGGAGACTTCTGCTCTACACCCGCCCCCCCAGACAGCTGCCACCCCAGACACCATCCCCCTCCCCGACACCCGCCCCTCCCCGACACCCGCCCCTCCCCGACACCATCCCCTCCCCGACACCATCCCCCTCCCCGACACCATCCCCTCCCCGACACCATCCCCTCCCCGACACCATCCCCCTCCCCGACACCATCCCCTCCCCGACACCATCCCCTCCCCGACACCCGCCCCTCCCCGACACCATCCCCCTCCCCGACACCCGCCCCTCCCCGACACCATCCCCCTCCCCGACACCCGCCCCTCCCCGACACCATCCCCCTCCCCGACACCCGCCCCTCCCCAACACCATCCCCTCCCAGACACCATCCCCTCCCCGACACCATCCCCTCCCCGACACCATCCCCCTCCCCGACACCATCCCCTCCCCGACACCATCCCCCTCCCCGACACCATCCCCTCCCCGACACCATCCCCTCCCCGACACCATCCCTTCCCCGACACCATCCCCTCCCCGACACCATCCCCCTCCCCGACACCCGCCCCTCCCCAACACCATCCCCTCCCCGACACCATTCCCTCCCCGACACCATTCCCTCCCCGACACCATCCCCCTCCCCGACACCATCCCCTCCCCAGACACCATCCCCTCCCCGACACCATCCCCTCCCCGACACCATTCCCTCCCCGACACCATCCCCCTCCCCGACACCCGCCCCTCCCCGACACCATCCCCAGACAGCCGCCCCTCCCCCGACACCATCCCCTCCCCGACACCATCCCCTCCCCGACACCCGCCCCTCCCCGACACCATCCCCCTCCCCGACACCATCCCCCTCCCCGACACCATCCCCCCCCTCCCCGACACCCGCCCCTCCCCGACACCATCCCCTCCCCGACACCATCCCCTCCCCGACACCATCCCCCTCCCCGACACCATCCCCTCCCCGACACCGTCCCCTCCCCGACACCATCCCCAGACAGCCGCCCCTCCCCCGACACCACCCCCCTCCCCGACACCATCCCCTCCCCGACACCATCCCCCTCCCCGACACCATCCCCCTCCCCGACACCATCCCCTCCCCGACACCATCCCCCTCCCCGACACCCGCCCCTCCCCGACACCATCCCCCTCCCCGACACCATCCCCTCCCCGACACCATCCCCCTCCCCGACACCCGCCCCTCCCCGACACCATCCCCCTCCCCGACACCCGCCCCTCCCCAACACCACCCCCCTCCCCGACACCATCCCCTCCCCGACACCCGCCCCTCCCCGACACCATCCCCCTCCCCGACACCATCCCCCTCCCCGACACCATCCCCTCCCCGACACCATCCCCTCCCCGACACCATCCCCTCCCCAGACAGCCGCCCCTCCCCAGACAGGCTGGGAGGACTCCGTTGGCAGGTGAGTTCTGTGTACCAAAGAACCACCAGCTGGAGTTAGTCTTTAAAAAAACAAAAATGAACAAATTGTCTTCCTCATTACACTCAGCAATGTGCTGTACGCCTAACAACAGCCCGCCGGGCTGGTCTGGCTCAGGAGATAGAGCGTCAGCCCGTGCAGTAAGGGTCCTGGGTTTGCTTCTGGTCAAGGGCACGAACTTCATTTACAGGCTGGATCCCTGGCCACGTGCAGTAGGCAGCCCAACGATGTGTCTCTCTCTCTCTCATTGATGTTTCTCTCTGTCTCTCCCTCTCCCTTCTACTCTCTCACTCTCAAAAAAAAAAAATCAATGGAAAAGTAAAGCTAGTGGCTGCCTACCTGTGTGCTGCCCGGCACGTTCCTGACGTGTTCTACAGTCTCCCAAAGCAGAAAGGGAGCGTGATGGCTGAGGTTTCTGTGGCTCCAAACACTTCCAAAGCCGTCGGGAACAGCTCGAGACTCTGCCCGCCGACAGCTAGGCGTCCCCTCCCCCGGCTTCCCGCCGTGGCCACCCTCACCAGACCCTCCGGTGCTGGCCCCGCACACGCTGCTGTAGCCGCTCACAGCCCCACGCTCCCGCCGCCCCTGGTCCCTCGTCCCTGCGTTCCTCCGTGCGCTTGTGTGATGCACGCTATTAAACTTCGTTTTTTCTTGCTCCTCTGACTTGTCAGCCTGATTTCCGGGGCCACCCCACAGAACCTGGACGGCAGAGGACGTCTCTCCTCCCTCGGCAACTCCCCAAGCCACAGGTCCGAGGTGACCCCTCCAGCACTCGAAGCAAGAAGCCAGCGCAACCCATGTCAGACCGAGAAAAGGGGGAAGGGGGAAGAAGAGCCGGAAACGGGCCTTTCTGCAGCTCAGCCCCACTGCGCCCTGGCCCGGCCCCACCCTGGCGGCCATGGGTGCCTAGAGCTGGTCCCCAGAGAAGTCATCAACCGGCCAGGCTGAGGGGCAGCCACCGCCGGGCACGCCACCGCCGCACGGACCTGCGCCCCGGAGGCCGCCAGCCGACACAGCCACCTCCGGGCGCCAGTCGGCTGTTTCCTGCCTGAGCCCACACGCAGCCCCGCCCCGGAGGAGAAGAGCGTCTGTCCTGTCCCTTTAAGTCACAGTCTCACTCACCACCCTCCACTAAAGCCTGAGCGCTGGTCTGTGGGAGGGACACTTGCGAAGAGAAAACAGCCCAGCAGCATCAAGGTCTGGACGGCTTACCCTGAGGGAGGTACCTGTGCTGCTGCTCCTGGGCAGCTGTTAATAAGAGGGACACTTTGGCCCTCGCTGGTGTGGCTCAGGGGACAGAGCATCGGCCTGCGGATGGAAGGGTCCTGGGTTCGATTCCAGCCAAGGGCACATGCCCAGTTTGCGGGCTCCATCCCCAGCAGGGAGCATGCAGGAGGCAGCCGATCCATGATTCTCTCTCATCACTGATGTTTCTATCTCCCTCTCCCTTCCTCTCTGAAACCAATAAAAATATACTTTTTTAAAAAAAGAGTAAAATTTTGAATCAGAAACAGCACTTGTCTGCCTGGTTGGGTTATTAAAACCATGGCTCCCGGCCGCGTTAGGTGAGAGCAGTGACGTGAGGGGACGCGCAGGAGCCGGGACAGGAGCCCTCCCTCAGCAGGTGCTCCCCAGCCGGTCCCCTCGCCACCTCAAAACTCAGCTGGCTTCTCAGCCATCAGTTCGCGTACTTTCAGAGTAAGCATCCACTTTTTTTTTTTAAAATATATATTTTATTGATTTTTTTACAGAGAAGAAGGGAGAGGGATAGAGAGTTAGAAACATCAATGAGAGAGAAACATTGATCAGCTGCCTCCTGCACACTCCCTACTGGGGATGTGCCCGCAACCAAGGTACATGCCCCTGACCGGAATCAAACCTGGGACCTTTCAGTCCACAGGCCGACGCTCTACCCACTGAGCCAAACCGGTTTTGGCAGCATCCACTTTTAAAAGGAGGGAAGTGTGAGGGCCAACCAAATAGTCACAAGATGTCGCAACTGCAAAAAAGTTGGGGATAACTAATTTTAAAAGTCAAATAACATTGCTGTTCTGCAAAAACAAATATCACTATTTTTTTTTTCTAGGACAAAACAATGGCCTGCACTTCTGTACAGGACAACAGAAACTCGGGCCGGAGAATGAGGTCTGTTTTACATTTCACCTGTGTTTTCCCGAACTGAACAGTGAGCAGCGGAACTCATTGGCCTTTATGTGTTCGGCCAGGAGTGCAGTCACAGCGGAGAAAATGCAAGTACGTTAAAATGCTGTGTTCAAACTGACAGGAGGCAACAGGAGGCTGGGGTGGGGGCGGTCAGCACGGCCCCACCTTCACCTCCCCTGTACGGAGCTGGGGGGTCAGCACGGCCCCACCTTCACCTCCCCTGTACGGAGCTGGGGGGTCAGCACGGCCCCACCTTCCTCTCCCCTGTACGGAGCTGGGGGGGCGGTCAGCACGGCCCCACCTTCACCTCCCCTGTACGGAGCTGGGGGGGCGGTCAGCACGGCCCCACCTTCACCTCCCCTGTACGGAGCTGGGGGGTCAGCACGGCCCCACCTTCACCTCCCCTGTACGGAGCTGGGGGGTCAGCACGGCCCCACCTTCCTCTCCCCTGTACGGAGCTGGGGGGTCAGCACGGCACCCACCTTCACCTTCCCGGTGACGAAGCTGGCGGCGTCCTCGGCGCTGTCGAACACGCCCAGGGTGTGCAGCAGGTTCTGCTCCAGCCAGGCCCAGTGCCGCTCCACCTCCTCCAGCGTCGCCCCTGGATGGGCGGGAGACACGGGGTGGAGAGAGTCAGTCCCCGAACGAGGATTCGTTTTCCAAAGGACACGCATCTGTGTTCATGGAGCTCTTCCATCCTGGGTTCTCACGTCCTGGGCCAGTCTGCCCACACGGCCCAGGCGGCGCCCCCACTGGAGCCAGGTCTTCCCCGCACGGGGACGGCGGCCCCGTCCCAAGCCACGCCGCCGGTTACCTGGGGCACGCTCTCTGGACACCCTGCCCCTCACATGTGGCGTCCCACGGCCTCCACACAGATGCCAAGAACATCTGAGGGACTGCTCCTCCGGGCGGCAATCCCCCGCGCAGCCGTGCGGACCCCTCAGTTTCCCCTGAGAGAGGCCTCGGAGCGGCCAGGCCCAGCGGAGGGAGCGCCTCCAAGACGGCATCGCCTGCCACAGGCCTGGCTGAACCCCACTCCTGGCTTCCAGCGACCCCCTGAGAGGCCTCGGAGCGGCCAGGCCCAGCGGAGGGAGCGCCTCCAAGACGGCATCGCCTGCCACAGGCCTGGCTGAACCCCACTCCTGGCTTCCAGCGACCCCCTCACACGTATGAAGAGCCGCAGCCCTGGCCGGCGCTCAGGTCAGAGCATCCCGGCCAAGGGCACATACCGGGTGCCGGTCACTCCCTGCCCTGAGTGGGGGCGCGTGTGGGAGGCAGCCAGTCATGTTTCTCTCCCCTCACCCCTTCTATTTTCTTTCTAAAAAGCAATGGAAAAAAATATCCTCAGGTGAGGATGAACAACAAAAAAAGAGGCTTCATAGTACACGTTAAAACAAAAACATTGAAGTGTGTTAGTAAGTTAATTTCTTTCAAAGGCGGCAACAGCAAAACCATGCTATTTTTGAGGCATTAACCTTTTGCACTCGGATGTCGAGTGTGACTCGACACGGTTAGCATCGGTAGCAGCTCGTATGTCGAGCCACACTCGACACGTAGTTTCACCGCGGGGGGAAGGGGGATTTTTGTCTATTTTTCCAGTATCTTTTCTTGTTTTCATTAGCATGAAAGGACAAGTAAAATGTAAATGCCGTCTCAACTGATGCCAAAAAAGAAAAAATGAAAAACCGATAACGCATGTGAAATTTATTAGGAAACTAGTACATGATCTTGTTGGAGAATTCAGAGATGGTACACTAACTTCCAGGGGTAGATTATTATCCACTAACTTAGAGCAACGTTTAGATGGAAAGCTCCATATAATCACACCTCACCCTAACAAAAAACACAAAGATTGTGTTGTTTCTTCTAACAGAAAAATCAAAGGAGGAAGAAGAGAGACGATTTATATTTGCGAAACATGTGAATGTAAACCAGGTCTTCATGTGGGTGAATGTTTCAAAAAATATCACACCATGAAAAATTATAGAGATTAAAATTACTCTTTGAATGTATCAATAATTTGAAATATAAAAAAATCCAAATAAATAAGTTTGTATGAAAAGAAACTCCAGTTTTTTATTCTACTGCCGCACTTGGTAAAATCTGGGGTGTTTAAAAAAATTAAATCCTGAGTAGAATAAAGGAATCGAGAAAAAAGCAAGCGAGTGCAAAGGATTAAGCAAGGCTGTTACCAAAGAGCTTAGCCCTGTTGGCTGTGTTGGCTGTGTGAGCCGTGTCAGCTGTGTTAGCCATGTCAGCCCTGTTGGCTGTGTTGGCTGTGTGAGCCGTGTCAGCTGTGTTAGCCATGTTAGCCGTGTTGGCTGTGTTGGCTGCGTGAGCCGTGTCAGCTGTGTTAGCCATGTTAGCCGTGTTGGCTGTGTTGGCTGCGTGAGCCCTGTCAGCTGTGTTAGCCATGTTAGCCGTGTTGGCTGTGTTGGCTGCGTGAGCCGTGTCAGCTGTGTTAGCCATGTTAGCCCTGTTGGCTGTGTTGGCTGTGTGAGCCCTGTCAGCTGTGTTAGCCATGTTAGCCGTGTTGGCTGTGTTGGCTGTGTGAGCCGTGTCAGCTGTGTTAGCCATGTTAGCTGTGTTGGCTGTGTTGGCTGCGTGAGCCGTGTCAGCTGTGTTAGCCATGTCAGCCCTGTTGGCTGTGTTGGCTGCGTGAGCCGTGTCAGCTGTGTTAGCCATGTCAGCCCTGTTGGCTGTGTTGGCTGCGTGAGCCGTGTCAGCTGTGTTAGCCATGTCAGCCCTGTTGGCTGTATTGGCTGTGTGAGCCGTGTCAGCCGTGTCAGCCCTGTTGGCTGTGTTGGCTGTGTGAGCCCTGTCAGCTGTGTTAGCCATGTTAGCCGTGTTGGCTGTGTTGGCTGTGTGAGCCGTGTCAGCCGTGTCAGCCCTGTTGGCTGTGTTGGCTGTGTGAGCCCTGTCAGCTATGTTAGCCATGTTAGCCGTGTTGGCTGTGTTGGCTATGTGAGCCCTGTCAGCTGTGTTAGCCATGTTAGCCGTGTTGGCTGTGTTGGCTATGTGAGCCCTGTCAGCTGTGTTAGCCATGTTAGCCGTGTTGGCTGTGTTGGCTATGTGAGCCGTGTCAGCCGTGTCAGCCGTGTTGGCTGTATTCCCTCTCAGGGAGCGTCCTCGTCCTCACCACTGGACAGTGGGCACCTGGGCTGTGCCCGCAGCCAGTGAAGGCCGGCACGGAGCAGAGGCTCAGTGAAGTCCTGGGCGTGGAGAAGCTGGTGCTGGACGGGAGAGGCTCTGGGCACCGGCTGTGTCCAGGGCAGATACAGGCGGATGGCAGAGCCAGATCTCCAAAGTGGAAGCAGGACACTCTAGCCACCAAGGAGCGATGGGCACCAGACAAACCACAGCGGGAGGGAAGCAGTGGCAGGAGGCATGAACCACAGGCCACGCCACACCAACAAGGCCACGCCCACTAAAAGGCCACGGCCCACTAACACAGGCCACGCCCCACTAACACAGGCCACGGCCCACTAACACAGGCCACACCCACTAACACAGGCCACACCCACTAACACAGGCCACGCCCCACTAACACAGGCCACACCCCACTAACACAGGCCACGGCCCACTAACACAGGCCACACCCACGAACACAGGCCACACCCACTAACACAGGCCACGGCCCACTAACACAGGCCACACCCACTAACACAGGCCACACCCCACTAACACAGGCCACACCCCACTAACACAGGCCACACCCACTAACACAGGCCACACCCCACTAACACAGGCCACACCCACTAACACAGGCCACACCCCACTAACACAGGCCACACCCCACTAACACAGGCCACACCCACTAACACAGGCCACACCCACTAACACAGGCCACACCCCACTAACACAGGCCACGCCCCACTAACACAGGCCACGGCCCACTAACACAGGCCACACCCCACTAACACAGGTCACATGACACTAACACAGACCATGCCCCACTAACACAGGCCACACCCACTAACACAGGCCACACCCCACTAACACAGGCCACACCCCACTAACACAGGTCACATGACACTAACACAGGCCACACCCCACTAACACAGGCCACACCCACTAACACAGGCCACACCCCACTAACACAGGCCACGCCCCACTAACACAGGCCACACCCACTAACACAGGCCACACCCACTAACACAGGCCACGCCCACTAACACAGGTCACATGACACTAACACAGACCATGCCCCACTAACACAGGCCACACCCCACTAACACAGGTCACATGACACTAACACAGACCATGCCCCACTAACACAGGCCACGCCCCACTAACACAGGCCACACCCCACTAACACAGGCCACACCCCACTAACACAGGCCACACCCACTAACACAGGCCACACCCCACTAACACAGGCCACACCCCACTAACACAGGCCACGGCCACTAACACAGGCCACGGCCACTAACACAGGCCACACCCACTAACACAGGCCACACCCCACTAACACAGGCCACACCCCACTAACAGCCAGGCCCTCATTCTAACCCTGAACCTTCCCCCCAGAGTGCCAGGGCACGAGCGGACCTTACCACACCCGACTCAGAAAAGGCCACAGGGCTCCCTGGGATGCGCGTTGGGGCAGGGGGGTGGGGGGGGAGGACATGGACCTGCATCAGGGCTGTCTGAACGGGCCGTTTGGGGAGGAGAAAACAGGAAGCTGGAACACGACAAGGAAAATGAGTTTAAAACAACGCTGTTTTCTTGCATTCTCCCAAGTTTCAGGCACAGCACTGCCAAAGCAATGTCCTTCGGTCACCACTAACGGCAGGCGGTCCGTCGGGAGCCGGGCCTCTGACCACAGGCCGTGGGCACCTGGCCCACTCTCAGCCGCGTGGCTGCTGGAGGGCACCGCAGGCTGAGGTCGGACAGCGGCCCTGCGCCGCTGAGTGCCGGAGCCTCCGACGCGGCGCGGCAGGCTGGTTCCGGGAGGGCCTCCCTGTCCACACCTGGCCGGGGCAAGAGGGGCCTGGGGTCGCCCTGCCTATGACCTCATCTCCCCCAACCCTCCCACAGTTCCCAGCGCCAAGCACCACCACGGGGGGCGGGGCTTCCACGTGTGAATTCTCTGAGGGTCACAATTCAGTCCCTGACAACCGGTGACCTCCTCAGCGACCCGCACCCGCCGCCGGTCCGGCTCTGCAAGGACAAGCAGCCCGGGAAGCAGCCCTTCAGGGCTGTGGGCGCAGCGGGACGGGCGTGAGCAGAGCCAGGACCGGGGGCAGGTACTGGTCACCGGGGCGGGAAGGCTCAGGTCCCGGGAATCGGCAGTCAATTGTAGGGACCTCCCCCACACACACACCCCGTGACCTTCCTCCCCAGCAGGTCGCTGCTCCTGCGTTTGGACCCCTGACCTTTCCTCCCCAGAGGTAACATCTGGGCCTCAGTTGTAGTTCAGCTCCAGGCCCAGAAGAGCAGCAAAACCAGACAAGTGACCCCACGGCTGCCGTCAGGCCCAGCTGCCCTGGTGATGACCCTGCCCTGGTGATGACCCCTGCCCTGGTGATGACCCCTGCCCTGGTGCTGACCCTGCCCTGGTGATGACCCCTGCCCTGGTGCTGACCCTGCCCTGGTGATGACCCCTGCCCTGGTGCTGACCCTGCCCTGGTGCTGACCCTGCCCTGGTGCTGACCCTGCCCTGGTGATGACCCCTGCCCTGGTGCTGACCCTGCCCTGGTGCTGACCCCTGCCCTGGTGATGACCCCTGCCCTGGTGATGACCCCTGCCCTGGTGCTGACCCTGCCCTGGTGCTGACCCTGCCCTGGTGGAGACCATGACCCTGAAAGGACACACCAGGAAAGCTGCTGACTGTCCTACTGAGATCTTCCTGGGACCTGCCCTGAAGTCTGCACCCTTAGAGCCCTTAGGCCGGACCTGCCCTGAAGTCTGCACCCTTAGAGCCCTTAGGCCGGAGGACCCAGCGCCTCCCTCCAGGGAACAGGACCTGCCTTTCCCCTCCCTCCCAGGAGCACACGGCCACCTCCCCCTCCCCCTCCTTTCAGGCGGGTCACCTTGGCCTCCCTCACTCCAAGCTCCACGGGCCTTTCTCTGCCTCCGAAACCTGTCTCCTCAGCCCATTTCCTCCTCCATTCGTTTCTCCCACGTCTGTGACTTTCTGAATAATGTTCTCTCACAGCTTAAGTCTTGGCTCACATTCTCTCCCAGCAGAACCCAGAACCCAGGTCCCGAGGTTGCTGAGCCCAGGTCCGGTCTGACCCCACCGGTCAGACACTGGTGCCCTTCCCGCCGCCCACAGCTCCCGGTGACGGGTTCCAACCCTCCAGTTCCTCTTGCCCGAGGCCCCGTGGTGTCCGGAGACCCCGGGCCCTTCGCTCCCATTCCTCTCACAAAGGGAAAGGACATTTTAACACAAAATCACACCAAACAGTTCTGGCCTCACTGCATGAACCCCTCGAAGCTTCCAAATGCTGCCTACCTGGTCTCAGACCCAGACCCGCCGGCTCTCCGGCCGGGCGGACGGGGCGTGCAGGGCCTGCTGACGCCGCCTGCCTGCGCCCCGGCTGGTCCGTGTTCTCAGACGCCACTGTGCAGGCGCCGGCCCAGGACCCGGTGCCCGGTCCGCGCAGGCGAAGCACAGCCACGACCTGCAGAGCCTCCGGGCCGGGCCGCCGATGGGCCTGCCGCCGGTGCCCGGGCCTCGCTCTGGCCTCACTTCCAGGGTCTCTTTCTAGATCTTTATCCTTCATCGTCTGTGCTGACCACGCCGACTGCTCAGGAAACCTTCTGTAAAGCGAGGAGCGGGGAAGGGGCAGTGCGGGCCTTCGGGGATCTACTCCGTTTCCGTCCTTCCTGTTCAGCCACGAAGACCTGGGGGCCGGGGGGCCGGAGGGCCGGGAGGGCCGGGAGGGCCGGGAGGGCCGGGGGGCCGGGAGGCCGGGGGGCCGGGGGGCCGGGAGGGCCGGGAGGGCCGGGGGGCCGGGAGGCCGGGGGGCCGGGGGGCCGGGAGGGCCGGGAGGGCCGGGAGGGCCGGGGGGCCGGGGGGCCGGGGGGCCGGGAGGGGGAGGCTCCCGGCCCTTCTCCTCCGCGTCTCCTGGTGCGCGGGCGCCTGGGAGAGGAGACGGAGGCTGCCGCTTCTCCACGGCCACTTACGGCTGAAAGGTCACACCTCCCAACCCCGAGGGGCCCGCAGCCCCGCGGGCAGGCCCCGCACTGACAAAGGCCTGACGCGCACCGCGGCCTGGGCTGGCAGCCACGGCCCTGGACGGAAGCAGCTCCTGCGTCCTGCGAGCGAGCGCCTGGAGCGGCTCGGCACGTCCTTCCCAGCTGACAACCAGACACCAGGACCACCGCTCCGTACTCGGGAATGAAGGCAGTCACACACCACCAATCCATCACTCTTCAGAAGATTCTCCACGGCCCTGCCGGGGGCTCGCTCAGCCCCGTGGGAGTGTGCCCGGTCACCAGTAACGCGCAGGCCCGCGGGAGAGGCGGGGAGACACCGGGAAGGCGCCGGCGGCCAGTCACCCCGGGAGCAGGTCACTGGCCAGAGCGGGGGTGGCCACGGCCAGGGAGGGCTCAGACATGGAACTTCTGTGGGAAGTTCCTCCCGGGATTCCGGCAGCAGGGGGTGCGCTCCCTGGGCCCCCTCATCCGCGCGCGGCCCACGGCCGGCCGGGTGGCCCCCACGCACGGACCGGGGGACTGCGGCGCGCCCGATGCGGACCGGCCCGCACACGGGAGCAGACACCGGACTCCCGCTTTGCTCCCAGCCCCGCCGACCAGCTGACCTCCTGCAGGGCTGGGACGAAGGGAAGCGGGGCTGAGGAAACCCGGACATCATTCCACGCAAATAAGCTTCACTCGCCTTCCCAGGCGGCCTCCGGATGCTATCCCGGCAGCTCCCCCGAGCCCCGCCCCTGCCCAGCGACAGGCGCCCGCGCTCTGACCACAGGGTGTCCGGAGCAGCAGCCGCAGCCAGAAGGTTGGGGCTCAGTTCCCAGGCAGAGCACACACCTCGGTGGCCAGCTCAGCCCCTGGTCAGGAAGCCGATGGGAGGCAACCCATGGATGTTTCTCACTCACATCCATGTTTTTTCTCTCTCTATCTCTCCCTCCCTCTCTCTAAAGTCAATAAAAACATATCTTCGGGTGAGGACTAAAGAACAAATTCCTCTCCTACTGGGGAAGAGCTTATGACGGGAAAAGGTAATTCTAAAACGAAACCCCGAGAAAGGGGACAACTCGCACAGTCCCCCACCGAGCACAGTGAGGCTGCGTGAGGCCCTGCCACCTGGGCGGGCGTGACACACGCGGCCCCTCTCCCTCTCCCACAGGGTGGGCCCCTCTCCCTCTCCCACAGGGTGGGCCCCTCTCCCACAGGGTGGGCCCCTCTCCCTCTCCCACAGGGTGGGCCCCTCTCCCACAGGGTGGGCCCCTCTCCCTCTCCCACAGGGTGGGCCCCTCTCCCTCTCCCACAGGGTGGGCCCCTCTCCCACAGGGTGGGCCCCTCTCCCTCTCCCACAGGGTGGGCCTGTGATGGAACTTTTCCACTGCGCTGTCTTCCATTTCCTACAAAAGCTGCCGAATGGCAGGGACATTTTCCTAACTATTATTTCCTCTGCAGGGAAGTCTCATGATTGACTTGAAAAATACCACGGCCCTAGCCGGTTTGGCTCAGGGGATAGAGCATCAGCCTGCAGACTGAAAGGTCCCGGGTTCGATTCCAGTCAGGGGCACATGCCAGGGTTGCAGGCTCGATCCCCAGTAGGGGGTGTGCAGGAGGCAGCCGATCAATGATTCTCTCTCATCATTGATGTTTCTATCTCTCTCTCCCTCTCCCTTCCTCTCTGAAATCAATAAAAATATATTTAAAAAAAAAAATAGCACGAATCAGGGCAAGCCGACCGCGGCTCTGCCCCGGGACGGAGTCTGTCCGGTGTGTGATGCCGGGAGCTGTTCTCCAAGGGCGCGAAGCGGCCTCAGAGACCAGCGTTTGGAACATGAGGCTGAGGAGGAAGCAGATGCGAACACCCGTAGGGCGACCGCGGCCCTGTGACCTGCCCCTCAGAGCCTGCGCACAGGAATGTACTGTTTGTGGGCCGTGGTCAAAAGTCATGGGAACGCGGCAGGAAATGGGAGAGAGAAGGAAGTGGGCATCGGCCACGCACTGCAGAGTGAACTCAACACACGCAGCTCCATGGCGGGACCTCCAGGACCAGGACGCTGCCCCCCCCCCCCCCCCGGAGGCCAGGCCCCCAGGCACGCCGCAGACAGGCCTGCGGGTCACGGTGGAGCCCTGGCCAGGAGGACTGGCGCCTCATAGAAGCGGCACACACACCAGGACACCGACTGCCTCCCGCCGGCACCGGGCCTGGCCGCCAGCCTCAGGCTGGGGGCGGCCGTTTGCTGCTGAGGCCGCGCCCGGGCGCTTCGAGGCCAGCAGCGCTCACAGGTGCGCCGTAGAGTCCAAATATCAAAATTACACTTTGTTTTACTGAGGCCCCTAATTTTGCAGAACAAGACTTTTCTATTTTCTAAGAAAATTAAAGTTCAGTGGATCTTAAACATGACCCATGCAGGAAGTAAAAAACCAGATTTATAAATCCCCAGGCCAGTGATGGGCAACCTTTGGAGCTTGGTGTGTCAAACTTCGCCAAAAAACTGAGCATAACTCGGGTAGTGTGTCACTTTGAGGAAAAAACATTATTTCGCAAATGTTTCATCCTCAGGAGCAGCAAATGTTTCATCCTCGGCATGTGGCCTCCTCAGCGGCCGCGTGTCATCAGAAATAGCTACGCGTGTCAGTGCTGACACGCGTGTCATAGGTTTGCCATCACTGGCCTAGGCAAAACTAAAACACAGTGTGAGAAACCTGACTAAGTCCACCGAACAGACACACCGATAACCTCTGAATGAATGACTCACAAAACCAGCTCAAAGCAGGGGCAGCTCTGGTGCAGCGTGCCGGCTGGTCAGCTGCCGCCACCCGCAGGCCTGTCTTTAGGAAGAGCATTTCCACGTTCTCGAGCCTTCCCACTTGGCCTTGAGAACAGCCACGTGCAGACTGCCCGGAAGGCCTGGTCTTTCTGGTTCCGTCTGTAATACACTGTGGAGACTAAGGGGCGGGGGTGGGGGGGGGGGGGAGGGACCACAAACAACACCTGAATTGCTTAGAAACTCACACAAATATTTATTCTCTTTGCTTCCCACAGAGGTACTTTCAGGAAATAAAACAAACATCATATTAACCACACCTACATCTTCTGCACAGCCATAAATAACCTGATCCAAGCTTCACTTTCAAAAAGCAAGTCTCTACATAATAAATGTCCAATTGAATGAAACACTTCTCCGGCCACTGAGACCCTGATTCACAATAAAACGGGCACCACGTACGCCTTGCTCAGATCTGTTCCTTTGCGACAGAGGAGTATTTCTCTATGTCCAAACACCAACAGCCCAGTGTCTAATGCTGGGCTAGAAGCTACACACAAAGAGATTGTGAATTAAAGGTGTGAC